>NC_056745.1:1545329103-1545364103 GCF_019279795.1 Protopterus annectens | reverse complement strand
ATCAGACCAAAAATATGAGTCAAAAATCTGAACATTCTGCGAAAATCTGGACAGTTGAGAGGTATAAGAATAGTACATTAAAGTTTAATTGCAGAAAATAAAACAGGAGGAAAGAGAGAAGAAAACATTGAAAGATATGAACCTCTAGCACATGGAGAGCTGTGAATACACTCCAATATTGGGAAAAAGACAACCTAGATGAGCACAACTCTAGTGTAAGACTGGATATTAACAGAGCTTTGAAAGATGCTTATCGATTGTTAAACACCTTTCTAAATGCTGTTAATATCAGGTGTCCCGTAGACACTCAGTATTGCCAGTGCTCAATAAGAACTTTACCAGCTTTCAAAGCCAGTAAACCAGTTTCTGTTTTCCCATGTAACCAGTAGTACATGGAGCAGATCTACATGCACTGCAAAGAATTATGACTGGGTCTCCAAACATAACCCTGTATTATCTGGTCTTGACATGGAAGCCAAGGTTCATCTGTCAAGCTTCGCTCTCTAGGTACATTTCTTGGCATCCATGTTTCAAACACATAACATTATGGTTATAATCGATGACCTGATCATAATCCTCTATATTGAAAACAGAGGATTATTGCCACTACCGCTGTTCATACTTTTAAGAAACTTTAAATAATGACAGAGCTTTACAGAGTGCTACATTACCAGGATACTGCTCAGCCACAAAATACATAGGTTCATAGGTAGGTACTAGGCTATCTACCCGAGGGCATTTATAAGCCTAGCCAGAGTGTGTCGGCTTTCACCACCCCACTGATTAATTAACTGAGCCTCTGTCAAGCAGAGCCAATGAAGCAATCCCATGGGTGTATTTTCTGTTACCCATCCACTCGTCAAGGTTTCTCTTGAAGAGTGTTAGTGAGGGGCTCTGCCTGATGTAATTTGGAATTGTGTTCCAAAGCATGGGGAGTCTCTGTGACAGGAATCTATCCCTCCAGCATGTTCTATTTATTGTTGTGGCGAGGTTTATCTCACTAGAGCACGTGGCTCGCAGTGACTTGGATTTCTGTATATGGAGCATGTCCATCAGTTCTGAGTTGGACATGACTTTGTTCATAGGTTCATAGGTAGATACTAGGCTATCTGACCTAGGGTATTTATAAGCCTAGCCAGAGTGTATTTGGCTTCCGCCTCCCTATTAGATTAGCCTACTGTGCCTCTGTAAAGTATGTCACAGAAGGTACCCTTTTAAGATTAGTTTACTGTGCCTCTGTCTAGCAGGGACACAGAAGAGATCCTAGGGGTGAATTTGCGATTTCCAATCCACGCGTCCAGATTTCGCTTGAAGAGAGTCAGCGAGGGGCTATGTCTAACATGAATTGGGATTCTACTCCAGAGTGAGGGGAGCCTCTGGGAAATGAATCTGTCCCTCCAGCATGTCCTATTTATTTTTGTGCTGAGGTTTAGGTCCCTGGAGCGTGTAGCTCTAATGGACTTGGATTTTTTGAGGTGCAGCATGTCCATTAATTCTGGGTTTGACATGGCTTTGTACGTCAGGCATAGATCGCCTCTGAGTAGGCGGTAGCAACTGAGTAGAGCTGGAGTTTCTTTAGTCGAGCTGCATAAGACATCTGTTTGTAGCCCATGATCTTCTTGGTGAGGTACTTTTGGAGTCTCTAGTTGCTGCAGGTATCGGGTAAGGTACATCCCAAAAGGAGCATTGTATTCAATTATGGGCCTGATGAGTGACGAGTAGAGGGACACAATGACCTCTCTTGATCTAGATGCGAACCCTTTTGTGATAAGGTGGTCTATATAGAAGGTCTTTCTGACCACTTTGGCAACGTGATTATCAAAGGAGAGATTACTATCTACGTTGGTCTCCAAATCTCTAATTACTTCTTCCGTACTTAATGGATTACCACCTATGTGGTAATTTGTGGGCACCTTGTTTTTCCCAAAGGGGATGACTATGCACTTTTTAGCATTTAGCTTGAGGCCGTGGCTCTGGCACCAAGCATCCGTCTCTGTGAGACCCTTTTGGAGGATGCTTGTGTCAGCTGGAGATTCGATTATGGCCACCAGTTTGCAGTCATCTGCGAACTTTGTCAGCCATAATCCCCCCATGTTAGCCTGAACGTCAGAGAAGTATATACTGAACAAGAGAGGTCTCAGAACTGAGCCCTGTGGGATGCCACTTGTAACTGGTTTGGATTCGGACATGGGACCTGCTATTCTGACCATGTGGGTTCTATCTCTGAGCCAGTTTGCAACCCATCTTGTGATATAGGGGTTGATATTTAAGCTGGTAAGCTTATTTATGATGCCCGAGTGGGGTATTGTGTCGAAGGCTTTTGCGAGGTCCAGGTAGGCTGTGTGGACTACCTTGCTCTCATCTATGGCTTTGATAACTGTTTCAAAGAAATCAACTAGGTTTAAGAGGCAAGATCTGCCCTTAACAAAGCTGAATTGGGTAGGGTCCAGTGTCTGGAGGCTCCCAATGTCTTTGTTTATGAGTTCCATGATAATACGCTCCACAGCTTTAGAGACCAGACTAGTCAGGCTTATGAGGCGATAGTTTCTGGGGTCCGTTTTGGCACCACCTTTGTGGAGTGGGGCCACTGCAGCTGTACACCATTCTTTGGGTACATATCCTGTAGTAAGGCTAAGTTTGAACAGTGACTTAATGTGAGGGTTCAGTTCTTCTTGGAGCTCATGTAAGACACAGCCTGGGACACCGTTCAGTCCCATAGATGCTGTGTTTTTTGCTTTGGAGAGGGCAGCTTTCACCTGTGCATCTGTGATGTCAGGGAGGTTACATTCAGTTGGGATAGGCATTTTCTCCTTTGGGGGGGAAGGTGGGGAGAAGTTTGCGCTGAATCTGTCTGCCAGGATGTTGGCTATGTCTGTGCAGTATATTTTGTACCATTATGCAACAATTCAGAGCATATCTGGGAGTTTCCACCCATGTTCCTGACATAACTAAAGAAGGCCTTGTGATTATCTTTAGTGTCTAGGGCAATTTTTCTTTCGAAACTGGCCTTTGATGATTTTATGAGGGATCGAAGTTTCTTGCTAATACTGATCAGAGATGCCTTCCCTTTTTGGGATTTTGCTCTGTCATGTAGTAGCTTCTTCCTTCTGTTGTATAGCTTATTTATGGCCGGGGTCCACCAGACCGGTCTCCTGTTTTTGGAGGAGCGAGTCTTGGTTTTATTTGGGATAGCACGATCCATGCATTCCTGCAGGTGCTCATAGAATGCATTTGTAAAGGATTCTGCGGATTGGGCTGTATTATCCTCTGGCCCAGGGGCTTTGAAGGATTCCACCTTAGTCTTGAGAAGTGCAAAGTTGGCTTTTGAGAAATTCTTTACAGTGATTTCCTTGGCTGGGGGTGGGGACGGGATATGGATGTCCAGGGAAATTTGTTTATGGTCTGGTCTTACCAATGAGGGGTTTACCTCTGGTGTGGAACATAGAGTCCCCATGTTGGTGATGACCAGGTCCAATATGTTGTTCCCTCTTGTGGGAGTGGTGACCAGTTGTTTTATTGCGTTAGAGTTTATAAATTCAAGGAACCGTTGGGCGAGGGTGTTTGGGCTTGAGTAGTTTTCCCAGTCAATGTTTGGGTAGTTGAAGTCACCCAATAACATAGTGTTTGGAGAGACAAAGTTCTCAGGAATGCCAAGTGGGGTTCCTGTAATAGGGAGGGTGTTCTGTAGCAGGCTACAAACTGAAAGGCAGTTTTGCCTGCTGTTAGTTGCATATGTGGATGGTTTCCGATGCTTCGTGCAGTGCCACTAACCTGGAGGTGTATGTATCTTTGATGAATATAGATACTCCCCCTCCTTTTGTGCTTCGGTCCGAGTTTTGGGGCCGAAACGCATGGTATGAGTTATAACCTGGTAGTGCTGGGGTGCTCTCAGGAGCCTTGAACCAGGTTTCTGTTACTGCACAGACATCGATTTTCTCCATACTGAGGACAGCCTCGAGTGCGTGCATCTTGAGGTTTAGACTTCTGGCATTGAGTAGCATTACCTTCAGTTTTTTTTATCCTTGGGTTGTCTATGGAGGTGGGTTTGTCCTTTGAGCCTTGCCTAAAAAAGGCACTATGGGGGTGGCAAGAGCCTTGGCCAGTATATGAAAGCCTAAGGGTGACAGGTGCAAGCCGTCCCTAGCGAAGCAACGTGGCTTGTCGAGCATGTCATCCCAGGCTGACAGACACTGGATCCCCTTTGAATGACACCAATACTTTAGCCAATTGTTCAAACTGATCATTTTGTCTTTATACTGTGGCATCATTCTTGGTGAAGGCAAGATGATACTCAAGGTCAGTGTCATACCAGCCTGGGCTACATAGTCAGGGAGCTTCTCTATGTCTCTTTTCATGTAGTCCAGGGAGGTACGTCTCAAGTCATTCACACCAGCATGGACAATGACGGAGTCATACTTGTACTTGCTTTGGAGTGACCTGAGTGCTTGCGTTATGTGGTGGATCCTGGCACCCGACAGGCAGCTTACAGTGACCTTCTCCTTGTTCAGTCTGGTGAGCAGGACGTAAGTGTGCCGGACAATAGAGTCCCCTATACCAAGTGTATTTGGTGTGTTGTTTGGCCTTAAGGGCTGTGACTGTGAGGCACACTGATTTTGTGAGATATGTGATTTGTAAGTCAGGCAGAGATCATCTACGAGTAAGCGATATGTCACTGAGTACTGCCGGAGTTTTTTCAGTCGGGCTGCATAGGACATATGTTTGAGGCCGGTAATCCTCTTGGTGAGGTGCTTTTGTGGTCTTTCCAGCTGTTGGAAGTGTCTTGTGAGGTACATCCCAAATGGGGCATTGTACTCTATGATGGGTCTGATGAGTGACGAGTAGAGGGGCACTATAACCTCTTTATTTCTAGATCTGAACCTCTTAGTAATTAGATGGGCCACATAATAGGATTTCCTAACTACTTTGGCAATATGAGAGATTACTATCTACCTGGGTCCCCAGATCTCTTATTACCTCTTCTGTATTAAGACGGCTGCCGCCTATGTGGTAATTTGTGGGTGTTTTGTTTTTCCCAAACGGGATGACTATGCATTTTTTGGCATTTAGCTTGAGGCCATGACTTTGACACCATGTGTCTGTCTCAGTGAGGCCTTTTTGAAGGATGTCCGTGTCAGCCGGAGAGTCAATTACGGCTCCCAGTTTGCAGTCATCGGCGAACTTGGTTAGCCATAGTCCTCCTGTGTTTGCCTGTACTTCTGAGAAGTATATGCCGAACAGTAGGGGTCCCAGAACCGAGCCTTGCAGGACATCACTTGTGACTGGTTTAGAGTCGGACCTACAACAAAAAATCAAATCAAGCATATTAGCATAAGGCAGAAATGGTGCAACTGAAACAGTAGAGTGTAGAAAAACAACCATGTAATGGCAGAAGGAACACTTAGAATGCTACTGATAAATGAGAAATTAATATGGTACAATTTATAAATAAAATATATATAACCTCCTTAAAAAACATGCCTACTCCTTAAGTTGTTACTATCTTTTACAAACGCAGAAGATTTCTGATGTAATGCCTTCCTGCCTGCTGGTGACACCGCTTCAGAGTTTTTCCTCAGCACACAGTTCAGATCACTTACAGACTTGAGTTCTGTCCTGAGGAATTTTACTGCTGTGCCCCCAAGGACAAGAACTGAAAGTTAGATACTTGCAGTGTCAGTAACTGGTTGATGAAATAAAAAACAGCAAAAATTGAACTGCTTGATTGTCTTGCTGTAGATACAATTCCTGAGATCCAGACCAGAGTTCCAATACATTTTTTAAGTCCTGCTTGCTTTTTTAACATTGCTGTTCTTGTTGTTTCCTGTTGTTCTTGTTGTTTCACACTAGAACATGTACTTTACCATCTGTAATTGTGCATGCAAAATATTTGGAGATCTCTCTCTTGCAAAAATTGCATACTTTAAAGGGGGATACCTAATGGTAAAACTCCTCCCTACTCCAATCAGCAATGTGAATGCTGCTTGTAATGCCACCAGTCCTGACACAAATTGCTCCCTCCCTTCCCCCACAATGAAGGTATCTGTGTAGATGAACCAAAAGATCAGTATGCTTTTGCTGCACTGTACACTCTAGCTGACTGCCTGATAGATGTTCGGTTGATGTGCCCTCCCTTTCCCATTCAGTTAAATGATTGTATTTGCTGCTGACTAATTAGATGTTAAATGGAGCATATAGCACCAAATGGTTAGTGTGAAATTCTAGACTGGACATGACACTGCTAATGCAGGACAATTTATCTATAGTAGCTCAGGCTGCAAAGTGCATATGGGAATAGAGTGGGAGAACCATTGTCCATTACTTATTTATTAAAACAAGACGGGCCTGGGAACTTAATTAATCACTCTATAGTTCTTTTACCCCATGGTGCTGCTGCCCTCTCTAGCTGAGAAATGTACCCTTTGGCATACATACAGTATGCCTAACAATGTCCTTGATTATACAGTCAGATCCTTGTACTACAAGAGCTATAACAGTAAACTGCTGAAATCTATCCACGTAACACGCAAAGAAGCATGTAGTTTTTTGTGATTTACAGAATTCAGCTATTCTGAGTTAGCAATAAAGTTTAGAATCCTGTTTTCTTTGATGTTCTGGGCATTTCCTGCACCATAACATAGCATGACTGGTTTACTAATAACTGGTCCTTGCATCAAAAATGTCCTGTGGTGGAAAGTTACAGTCAAGATTTTAGAGTCTTAGATGAACATCTTTTAAGTGTTGGTTCCACAATTTGTTCAATTCAACATAAACAGTGACATCAATACAGTCTCAAATTTCACATTCATTTAAGTATTCGGTCGCAGATTTGTGATAATTGTATATTGTTAGATACTTTATACTCTGAACCATCCAATGTAAATAACACTGCTGCAAAGTATGCCTTTTTTAAAATTGTATGCTTTTTGGACAATTTTTGAATCTCTGGTGCCATATTTATAAGTTCAGTTCTGAATTAAGCCTGATGCAATTTTCTGTTTGAAACCATTCCGTGATACATTTCAAATCCTTTTGGTTGCAAGCACACCTGATAATGTTACAAAAACTGCTAAAAGACATGAACCATTTACTGTCAGCTCAGAGGATAAAGGCTCTAAGCTGATAATGATCTGCTTCTTGTAGCCCAGGGTACAGGGTCTGATTTTTTCAACCTTTGTTTGCCTACCATGTGACTGAGTGAGCCACTTAACTAGACAGTACTCCTATACTGGCACTGAAAAGGGAAATTTGCATCCAGTGGATTTACCCAGTTAGCAAATGTATAAAATAAAATGACAAATAAATAAATAACTGGGGTGTAGTGATCTGTGCACGTATATGGGTTAAGCAGAGCCTGCGATCTTTGTAAAGATGGCTCGCATGACTTCATAGTCATTATCTTGTATCGTTCAATTAAACCTGTTATTATTATTACGTTATCCATTCTTGGGCTTCCATCTAGTGAAAAGGCTGTTGCTCAAAAGTGGTCAAATACTCCACTAAAAAGTACACCTTAATCAACACTGATATGACCATCTTCTAATCACAAAGCTCTTATTTTCATATTCTTTTATACAATTTTCTATGTCCAGTAATTATTTAAAATATTGTATTCTTATTTGTAATCCACACAGTGCAGAACAAAGGAGTTATTTCTCTTTTCAGAGCAGAAGCTATCAGGTATGACAGTACTTGTATTAAATAGGAATTTCTTGGTGAAGTAGAACAATTTTATGACAAACTGGAAGGTTGCATCTCCAAATTACAAAATGCTTTCATCTTTAAAAATTAAATGTACTTTCCCTGCCATATGTACATTGTTAATTGATTTTATAGATAATTTGTTATCCATAGAAAAAAAGGGGACATCTAGAAAACTCAACATCTTTACTTTTTTTGTATCTCAGTAATTGTGGCTCCACTTTTGTCTTTTCCCATGGTATGATTAATCTGTGTTGCAGTTGCTCACTTTCATTACTAGGAATTAATAATTCTACCTGACAGATGTTGTTATACGTAGTGCTCACAGACCTATTATGCTTCACAAACATGGTAGGCATGTACAGGGCAGCCAATGACAGTTAACATTTCCCAGATAACTGAATCCAAGCACAAACGCAACCAATAATCAGTTTATTATTTTCTTTAATATGTTACCTGCTAGTTTAACATTTTGTTTTTTATTTGCCAACAGTCATGACCAAAATGGTTAGAGCTTGCAAATACATAGCTTTGTAATTATCTGTTTATAATGTTTCCCCATACTGCACTTTACAGTAAGTCCAATATAAAAAAAATCCAAAAGTTCATCATGTAGTACATTATATGATATGAGTGCACTGAAAACATACTCATGAATTATTAAATTAAAGGAATGCGAAAGGTTCTGTTATTTATGAGAAAACAACAGCACTGTGAATTCTGAAGTACAGTGTAGGGGTAAGCAGTTGTTTCACTGAACTTTAGGTTTTGTAATCAAAAAGTTTTAGTAGGAGCTTTTGTCTTTCATTAGCAGCACTGCATGTTATCACATTTATCAGAGGTCAGAGAAATATGTGTTATTCTCAGGAAGCAATGTAGCTGTCCTGACTTTGTACTGTTCTTAAGATCTGTTGGAGTGCTACATGCATTCTACAACTGCGATGATGTTTGGAGCCTCATTACTCATACAGCAGCCCTGTGTCAGATCACTACATTCTATCATGATGGAGTAGCAATGCAGTGCAATCACCCAGATATTCCGATTGCTCATCAGTGGCTTTAACATATGTCTGAATGGCATTGGGGTATTACATGGTGCCCAGGTCTATGGTGTAGAGGTGTAAAGCCCTGACTATGACCCAGCTCTGGCATTAAAATAACCAAGCAGGGGAGGATAGGAGTGAGTAGCTATCACTGGCTCACCTATCCTGGGGGGAGGGAATGATGGTCTGGTGCCTCTTCACTGCATGCAAAAAAAGGAGGCTTGCATGAAATGAAATGAAACTACATCTGTAACTGGGAAGTGGGCTAGGCTTAAAAAGTCAGCAATTGTAATCCTCATTTCACAGAAAGACCCTGATGCAATATGGGTGTCAATGTCAGTCACCAAGGGCTGGAGTTAGGGTCTTAATTATTAACATGGTCATTATGATATGAGGACACAAAAAACACCTCTGTGGTAGCCTGGATAATGTACCTCACCAGCTGTTTCTATTTTCTGTACCGAGGACTCCCCGGTGCTAGGGGAATGAACAGTTTCAAGAACAACAGGTGTAGGGCTGATGGCGGGATGATGGTTAGCATGCTTGGAGGGACAAATATCCTACAAAAATTACATACCAAAATCAAGGAACAGCACATCTGTAAGTCAGATGACAATGCACACCACCAAGGAGCATACAACTTTCAGAAGATGCTATTCCCCTCCCATCAGTGGTACAGGTATCTATCAGACTTGTGCTAAATGGCACCAGCATGTCTTAGACAGTGACTGTGCCCCTTTCTGATGAAATTGCTATCAGTTAGAAGCTGCAAGACTAGTGTATGTTAGTATTATTCAGTACCATTTCTGCCAGACAGACGCTCTCAACCTCCTCCCCATTACAGGCACTTCTGTATGTCAGTGTGTAGCCCAAGCAAAACATGCTATAATCATGGAACCACACAGTTACTGAGAAAGCTTTTTTGGGCCTCCACACACACACTTGCTGAAAAATTGACCTATCACTCTGACCCTTGTCCATTCATTCACAGTTGGACAACAGCCAGCTGTGGCACAGCTGTCTCTCAGGCATCCATTATGTGCCTAACACACCTCCTTTGTGCTGCTTTAGAACTCCATGGGGTTGCAGGGGCTACATTGGGGTTGCAGTGGCTACAATATGAGGCCATTGTTTATTCTGTCAAGTGATATAGGCTTTCATGCACCTCTTAATTCTTTTTGGTCCCCCCCAGACTACATCCTACCAGCTTGGCTCCTAGTGCCTCACATCCACAACAGGTCTACCAGCCAACCTCCTACCCTTCCGCAAACTACTCCAGTATTGCTCAGGCCAACCATGGATCCTTAAAGTCCCAGGGGCTCAGCCTTGTGTGCTTCCATCTGTTTTTTTTTTTCTTTTATATGCCGTAATTACTCCATTCCTTTGCAACCCCATGCTCATTGACCACATCCGAAGGCAACTCTCCTCTTTGGACCATCCTCCCCCTTAGAGAGAGTTATCGATGAACACCCTCTTACCCAGGATGGGCACACCTGTCCCTCTCTACCACTCCGTCAGTTGTCCAAGTGGCTAATTGAACCCATGTCTCCTGGGCTGTAATCATGGCTTTATTCCCTCTTTTTGACCGGTGCAGCTACCACCCCCTCTGCCCTTTAAACAGACCACTCATCCTTAGTTTTTGGGTTTTCATCAGAAATGCAACAATAGGATAAGCATTTTGTAACATATCCCATGAGAGGTACGCAGGTATTGCTCCTTCATTCCTTTCCCATCCTGGCTGGCTCCTTAAAATGCCCCACCTGCAAATTAAACATTTGTATGCAAAGTTGTAGTCAAGACTCCATCTCTGTATGTCACAAAACCAACCATATTTTGCAGAAAGACTGCTCTTCCTCCTCAGTAATGAAATAAGCAATAAAACCACTGCTTTACAGTACATTGTCACTGGAGCAACAGATAGCATGCTTGCCTTTGGCACTGGAAGACCAGAAGGCTGAGGTTCTATTCCTTTCCAGGTGACTGGATTGGATCGCTGACACTGCAGTGTGACATTAGGGGAATAATGCATTCTTAAGTGTGTCATCCTTCTGATGAGATGTTAAACCAACATCCCTATCTTTTTGAGTTGGTGGTAACTCAGGTAGATGTAAAAGATCTCATGGCACCTATCAAAAAGAGTAGGGGTCCTTTATTTATATACAAAAATAACTATTATTTACAAAATATGTACATATTTACAAATTTACAAATATATAAATATACAAAACTGTTTGCACAATAATACTAAATTTAGACCTCCACTCCTTTTTCCATAACCACCATCTGATTATACTTAATACTGTTGCTAAAATCCATTTACCTTAAACATAATTTAATTTCTTCTTTCATACTATATAGCATACAATAACTTTTTATCTATTTTTTAACATATTATTTACTTCTATCCTTATATTATCTATATTTAATTATATCCATGTTTATTTTATCTATTTCTTTCATATCTTCAAAAATTTGTCTTTACATAGTTTTCCCTATAGCTTTTTTACTCTTTTATATTTGAAAAACATGTTCCAGAGTTTCTTCTTGATAATGTAAATATTTTCTTCTTATATGGCATATTTCTTTTTACTGCAATTTATTTGTTACCAATCTCCACAAAAAATATTGACTTTCTACATTCTAATTACACCATTTGCTCCTTATTTTTACAGCTTTAATTTTTTTATCTGTTAGATTTTTCCCATGGTTTTACATAGTAATGTTTTATACTTTTATATCTTTTTCTGTAAAGCTTGAAAAGCTCATCCAGACTCCCACAACTTGCTGTGTGGGGAAAGGTTAGTCTGTTTTGGCTTTATTATATTTTGTGTTTCTTTATTGGCTTCTTCTATTTTGTATATTATGATTCATTTTCATTACACTGTGTCTTTCTTGTACTCTGCATTTAATTACATATTTAAACTAGGAAGGAGACCACAGCTGTGTCTCTTGTGAGTGACACAGAAATTAAGTTTTCTCAACCCTCCCACTCTGGTGTGGTTGTGTTTTTAAACTCAACTATTTTTTCTATTTGCCTGCCCCTTATGGTAATTTAACTACATATCTCCTTCCCTCTCCTCTTTCATTGGCTATTGTCAGTAAGCACAAAATTATCATTTTGTGAAATCACTCCCTTTCAACTATTTAAATTTATTGGCCATCACACTATATTCCATGGAGCCAGAATACAAAGCGCCCACCCCTTCCAATCTATCTTGCTGTTTTAAAATTAGTGGCTAGTCGCTTAGCTAGCTAAAGCTTAAGTTACCACCTCTTTCATATCTAACCTCTGAGTGCACACTGTAGCTCTTAGGATATTTACCCATTTTTCCATCTTACCTTTAAAATATACAGCATTTACTCCAAGACCACCAATTATTGAAGAGCCCACATTCTGTCTCACAGTAGTCATCTTGACATTAGTGTTTCTGTTTTGCTCCTGTGAGAGAAGGAGCATATGAACATTATTTATTGGTGACTGCTGATCACTGGAAAACCTGATAACTGCTTTATTGGTGCCACTTTGGAATTTGTGCTCATATTTCGCTCCTGGTGAGAGAAGGAGCAGAGTACATAGCTTCTTGTCCCTTTGTGTTTTGGAAGTGAGTGTCTGCACTTGATTTTCCTGATTTGTCTGGTTGCCACTCAAGACATCTACCAGGAAAAGCCTACACACCTTTATATCATCTGGGACAAGACTGTGGATCACCATACAGGCTTTGGCCTCCTTCTCATTTTGGGATTGGTGCTACTGTTTTGCTTCTGTTGGGAGAAAAAGCAAAGAAGCATTGTATCCCAGCAGAGTGAAGGTGTGGTGAGACCAACACTAGTGCTAGTCAGGCACTAGCCAATCAGGTCGCTACCCTCTTTTCATCATTCTTGATAAACTAGTTCTTTCTTTTTGGTAAGTACTGCTTGATTTGCTTCTAACTTCAGAATATCTGCCTAAATACTTTATCCATAAATCATCAGGCTGTACTTATTAGCTTCCCCTCAGGTATTTGGCAGTGTCCTGTATAATCATAAACACACTGAGTTGACATTTTTCCTGTAAAAGGACCATTGAAATTTCACCAATACCTAGATGCACATAGGACAACTAGTTTGCTGTGACAAGCACTACCCCCAGAGTTGCAAACTGGATACTCCTGACATTACTTTATAATCTCACTCCAACTGTCTAATTAATAAGAAAGGGTCTGTTGCCATGGATATGAACTTTCCCACTATCTCTGTTACCAGCTTGGTGGATATGGGCATCCTGAGGCAATGCAGAAATTGCCTCGTATTTACTGACAACCAGTTAATTCTCAAAAAACTGATATGGTATGTGAGAGATGTATTTACACAATGTCACTGAAGGCAAAGCTCTCACATAAAAGCACTCCTAATGTCAGTAAGGTTGTCAGTAACACATGTGCAGTACCCATCACACACAACTCAAAGCAGACACATAGAAACACAAATGTTGAGGCACTTAAATGTAACCTTCCTAAACCTCAAGGATTGCTTAGACAAAGTACACATAACAAACACATTCAGCAACCCTGAATGCACTCTTTCAAAACAACACCTGCATCAACACATGCAGCCACATCTCATGTAGCTCCACTTCTCAGCCCAAAAGGCAAGCTGCCACACAATCCAACATTCTGGTAAATGATGACTCCATTGTGAGAAACACCGATGTCCCCTTCACCAGGCTAAGTAAGGAGAAGTCATGTTTAGTTACTTATCAGGGGCGATCTACCACATTACGCATGTCGTTGGCCCACACGTACCAGTATGACTCAGTCATAGTCCATGTAGGTGTAAATGACCTGAGACATACCTCCTTAGACTTTGTGAAGACAGACATCATTGAGCTCTCAGAATATGTGTCCCAGGCTGGTATAAGCTTAGCACTGAGTAGCAGTTTACCTTCTCCAAGGATGATGCCACAATAAGGAAAAAAGAAGACAGATTTTTAATAATTGGCTTCATTTCTGGTGTCATTCTAAGGGGGTACAATATTTGTTAGCATGGAACGTGATAGTCAGTAGACCATGCTGCTTAGCCAGGGATGGTCTGCACCTCTCCTCTCTAGGCTTTTAAATATTAGAAAAAAACATTGTTCTCCCCCCATAGTGACTGTTTTAGGCAATGCCAAACTGAAAGTACTTCTGACATAGTAAATCAAAACTAAGAAAATCTAAAAGTGTTGTGGCTCAATGCTAGGAGTCTAAACAAAAATAAAATCCACTCCCACGAAGCTCTCTTCACCCTAGAGAATGTTGACATCTGTGCGGTCTCTGAGGCATGGTTTAAAGCCACACACAGCAGCACACTGACAGTACAAAGCTATAATGCCTTCCACATATTTAGACCACCTACTACACAGACAGGAACAAAAGGTGGAGGTGTCTCTATTTACATCAAAAATAAACATACCTCAAGGCTGGTTAAATAGGATCATGCACTTCCAATCTAATATCACTACCTTGCAAGCTATAGGTCCCCCTCTATGACCCAGAAAACCCATACCATGTATTTAAACTTATTGGAAACACTCACCATCCAACCCCATACCATATTTATGGGCAACTTTAATTACCCCACTATTTACTGGGAATCATATATGACACCAAATGTACAGACACACAGATTCCTGGAGTTTGTAAACAAACTCCCTGGACCAGACTGTCAATACATAAACAAAAGGGTGCAACCATACTGGATCTGGTCCTCACTAATATGGCAGAGTGCTGCACACCCCCTAGTGTAATGTCTTCTCTGGTAAGGTCAGACCACAAAATGTTTTCCTATGAAGTAAAAATAAAACCTGGAACCCAAGCTAACCCTGGAATATTCAGGAAATACTCTACGGCTAACTTCCTACTATTAAATGATAACTTGGCAAAATTTCAAGCCTGTTGTAAAAACCAATACGAGACTTGTCCAAGCACTGGTTAACAATCCAATTTATTGAGCACTTTCGTCAGTGTCAATCAGCTGACTTCCTCAGAATAAAAACTCATTCAACTTGAAACCATTTTATATAAAAAAAAGTCACATGACATTAAAATTAATCAGTGTTAGTAACTGTAAAAAAAAAACATTTAAAGCACCAAAACATTATAAAAATATTATAATAAACATTAACAACACCAAGTGCACAAAACAACATAATATCCCCACTGACCACCCTCTAACATGGAAAATAAATAGGAATAAATAAACAAAAACATGATAAATAAAAAATAATAAATTCTTATGTGTAAAAAACAGCACCTACCTCCAATTACACATAACCTATTCCCCCCTAATTTTAAACACACTTTTAACTCTGGTAAGACCTTAATTTCAAAAAAACTAGTAAGACTGAGGGCATCATTGAGTCCAGGAAATTTGGTGGCATTAAATTTGATCTGCCAAAACAATTCCCTGAACTCTAAATAATCTTCCCATGGGCCACCATGTGGATCCTGTAATACTTTCTCAACAACTAAAAACTTAAATTCATGTCCAGGGAATTAAATGGTATGTTTATATAGGGCACTGTTACTGTTACAAATCCTGATGTCCCTGACATGCTCGTAAATCCTTTCTTTCAAAAATCTTTTAGTTTTCCCTATATAAAATCCTCGAAAGTTACAACACAGGGCTGCATAAACCACTCCCCTTGTGGTACAACAATATTTCCCTTGTGGTTTGACATAGATGTGATTGATTTCAAGCCCCCATAAACCTTGTGAATACTGCTGCCTACGCTGAACTGTTCACAGAAACTCTGTATAAACATCTTAATAGCTGTATAGATGTAGCTGTACCCACCAGGAAGAAGAATGGGACTGACTCAAAATAAAGCCACCCTGGCGGAATCACAACATCAACAGACTGTATAACAGAAGGAAAAAAATCATGGCAAAACTTAGGAGGTGCAAAACTCATCAGGATAAAAGCACTCTCATCAAACTAAACAAACAACTCAGAGCACAAATAAAGTCTACCAAAGCCAAATTTGAAGTAAATTTGGCTTCCCAGGCCAAGGACAGCAAGAAGGCATTCTTTAGCTATGTCTGCAACCTCAAAGGAAATATACAATTGCATGTAGAGCTCATTGTAAATGGAACCACCTATACTGAGCCAGAAGATACAGCAAACTTACGGACTGACAAATTCAGCTCCAACTTTACCCCTTTCTCCCCATCAACCTTCCCTCAGGAAATACCATCAAATATAACTCCCTCTGCTATCACTAGGGAATAGGTCATTAATGCCCTCTCTAAGGCCAAGAACACTGCATCAATGGGCATACACAATATCCCAGGATGCCTTCTAAATAGCATGAAACATGACCTATCAGGCACTCTGGAATTGCTATTTAACTGTAGCCTCCAAACATGCTTCATGCCTCCTGAATGGAGAACAACAACAGCCATCCCACTGCACAAATGTGGACCATCTATGGACCCTGGCAACTACAGATCCACAAGTCTCACTAGTCTCATATGAAAAGACATGGAAAGAATTATTATGGAAATGATCACTAATGACAAAGGAAACTTCCAGACACTGGACCCAACCCAATTTGGTTTTAACAAAGGCAGGGCATGCCTACTCAACCTGGTGGACTTCTTTGAGAAGGTCACCAAAGCAATGGATGAAGGCAAAACAGTTCACACTGCCTACCTTGACCTGTCGAGGATATTTGACACAATATCTCACTCGGGCATTATTGACAAACTTAAAAGGTTAGGTACAAACCTTTATGTCACCTGGTGGATAGCCAGCTAGCTCACAGACAGGACCCAGGAAATTAGAATTGGGGACCCACCTCTACAAGGAGGCCATTCATAAGTGGAGTCCCTCAGGAAGAGGTCCTAGCACAGCTCGTTTTTGCCATTTACTTCTCTGAAGTCAAGGCCAATGTCAGTGGCCTCCAGATGACTAAATTTGCAGATTACAAATTAGGGGCTGTCACTGAATTGTCCAGTGACACAAATTTTCTCCAGGAAGGGCTGACACAGACAAACAACTGGTGTCACAGCCATGGACTAAAACTAAATGCCAAGAAATGCATAATAGTATCCTTTGGGAAGTCATCCACCCCTGGAAACTATCATATTGACAACACAACCCTAAGAGTGGACCCTGTAGTCAGAGACTTGGGGACATACAGAGAAAGTAATCTACCCTTTGACCATCATGTGTCTGCAGCAGTGAGGTAATCATTCTATACTGTGCAACTTATAAACAAAGGTAAGGGATCTAGGTTCAAAGACGTCAGACCTATCGAGTACAATGCCCCATCTGGTATGTAACTAACTAGGCATATCCAACAATTAGAATGTTCACAGAGGTTCCTCAATAAAACATGAGCTATGCAGACTGCCTCAAGGCCCTATCCTTGTATTCTGTCTCCAACAGACTGTTGAGGGGATATCTGTGCCTGGCATACAAGGCATTGTCAGACCCTACTCTGATAGACTTCCTACATAACCACATAACAAACAGCACCAGAATTACCCATTCTGAAGACTTAAACCTTGCTTGTGCTATACATAGGACCTGCTGGAGAAAGAGGTATGTATCCCTGAGACTACCCCTTCTCTGGAACAGGCTCCCCATCCATGTGAAGCAGAGTTCCTCCCTAACCCAATTCAGGTGTAACTTGGACAATTGGAAGGGGAACAGGAAATTCATCCCTGGTTTGGCACCTATGTCTCTAATGGACAAAGGCAACCTGTAAATGTTTCATCTCCCAGGCCCCTGCTTACGCTTTCCTAGGGTGCCACAACTTGTCAGAGATTTGGGATGCATGGCTAGGTTTAAAAAGACCCTTGTGGTTGTTAGCCTAGTACACACCTATGAACCTATTACCTGCAATAATTCCTTTTCACATACTGTTGGCAACATAAATACACTTGCTACGTATGCTATTTTCCCCATCAGTACTGAATTTATCAAAGAAGCCTTTTTTTCTGAATGATAATTTAGATGTTCTCCAGAAAAGATAGGTTTGCGTTACTTCTATTGTTTCTCCCACTAAATTCTACTTACATCTTTATTTCCAAATTTTATACCTAACACAGAAATTTAATTCACTGTAAAATATATATATACCCCTGATCTCTACTACAGCATCTAAACCTTTATATTTCACTTTATTTAAAGCCATCCCTATCATCTCTATACACTCATGTATGCAAATTATTACTTCTTTTATCCAAATTTTGTTTTTTGCACTTCTTACAATGTCATCTACATTTCTTAACAGCACTGGAATTCTTAATGATTCAGGTGTTATATACCCACCTCCTTCATTTTGTAATTTATTTCACATACTATCACATTCATAACTAATACAAACAGTATACGTCTCATTGGACAGTGGTGACTTACACCACTCTTCATGTGTACTTCTTGGCTTAACCAGCCATTTACAAGTATTTTTAGTTTATTATTACGCTGACATACATTGTTTCCTAACTTTCTCACTTATATTATATTCTTTCATTATTACCCAAAAGATTTCATGTCCATTTGTGTCAAATGCCTTATTAAGGTCTCCTATCATGATTTTCACTTCATCTTTTCTATTCATACTATCATCCATAATTTCTCTATCATTAATAATTCTTGACAACCCTTCCCCTTTACACTACCTGTACTATCTTCCATAATATTTTCCATTTTAGTTTCAAATCTCTTTTGCATTATTTCATAAAGATGTTATAATTATTATTATTCAATACTATCACTCTCCAGTTGTTTGTCTTCTATCGTTTTTTCCATATGAATTTAAGTTTTCTACTATATAATTCTTTATACATAACACCTTCATTTAACCATTCATTCAAAATCTTAATTTGTTTTGCCTGTTCCTTAAATATGTGCACATTTCCTACCCTATTCCATTTGCTCCTGCCTCCAAATCTATATTTACTAGTCCTAATACTTTATCTAGCTCATTTAAAGAAATATCCTTTTCCAATTCTTTATTCTCTTTTTTAGTTAACCTTTTTAATTTCCATATTTTTACTACCTTTTTTCCTTGTGAGAATAACTTTACTCATACAACAATTCTTTTTTATAAAAACAAGAAACATCTTTATTAAATCATCACGTATGACATAGGCAATCATACATTTATATAAATGAAAACAAACCATATTGACATAACTTTAGTTGCAAACATTATACATCACAAACCATGCTGACATAATTGTAGTTGCAAACATTATATGTCACTTATAATCTATCCAGTCGTTGTCAGTCAAGCGTTACATAGCTCATTCAAATACTGCCTTTATTTAAACCTCATTCCTCCTCAGCATGTATTGTTCCCACAACTCCCACTTTTCCTATATAATTTGCTTCTACCTTTTTCTAACGATTCCAGTTCCAGTTATCTTATCTATGTTACTATTTTCACAACTTCTAATAAAGTTGGTTTAGACTTTGATTTCCATTTTTTTAGTAATTACTTTTTGGCAGCCAGCATAATTAGACTCAGCAAGGCCTTACTATTTCTAAGCAATTCCGATTCTGTACCATAGCTCAAAAAATAATTCCCCTAGTTACACCAATTTGCTCACCCGGAATCTCTGACAGAGCAGTCTGTGGGGAGTCTTTAAAGTCTGCCAACTCATTACACTCCCAGAAAGTATGTTCCCAGTTACCTCTTCCTCATCACATTTCCAACATTTGCTGTTTACCTGAGGGAAAATTCTTTGGAGTCTATGTGTGTATAAACATACCTATGTAAACACTTCCAAGCCAAGATCATAAGTCTTCTAGACTTTGTTGCATATTTGGGTGGGGGATATACATATGCCCCTCCATTGTTTCTTTGTGAATTGCTTATCCAGTCTCACTTCCCAATATTTCTGGAGAGGCCACAAAAGTTCCTCACCAAAAGGATAAAGGGTCTCAAAAATCTGTCCTATGCTGCCCGACTGAAAGAACTCCAGCTCTATTCAGTCACTTACCGCTTGCTCAGAGGTGACCTTTGCCTAACATACAAGGCCATGTCAAACCCAGATTTGATGAATATGCTTCACCTCAAAAAATCTAGATCCGTCAGAGCCACAAGGGCGGGAGACTTAAACCTTGACACGGCTATTAATAGGACGTGCTGGAGGGATAGATTCATCACCCAAAGACTCCCTATGCTGTGGAATAAAATCCCGGTATATGTGAGGCAGAGCACCTCGCTGGCCTTGTTCAAGAGAAATCTTGACCAATGGATGGGAGATCGCAGATATACCCCAGGGATTACCTCAGTGTCACTGCTCGACAGAGGCACAGCAAAATAATGGGTATAGTTCCCCATACTAAAGGGGTGGCGTAAGCCACAAAACTATGGGCTAGGCTTGTAAATGCCCTCGGGCAGATAGCCTAGTATGAACCTATAAACCTATAAACCTATAATTTCTAACCTTTTCTGACTGATTCTTGCAATTATCATGGGATATTTTGTACGCGCTACTAATTTCTCCTTTTTTAACAGCAGCTTCTGTCCTGGATTCTACTAAAAACTCTAGCAGTGCTGATCTTTCAGTTAGGATCCCCCTATTTCTTTCTCTTTGCCTATACTTTGATATCAATTCTTGATAGGGAAGGTGATCTCTATCCTGCAGTCCAAATAAAGTATTGGCCTCTTCCCATTCTGTTACCTTTCTCTAATTATTTGCTCCCAAGACTTTAATTCTTTTACCAGTTTTTTCAAATAAATTCCAGCCCCCTCTTGCTTATTGTCTGTATCCCTAATTGTAGTCATCCATATTGGCAGAATCTCCTTTCGTCATTCCCATGTTGGCTTGGTTCTTAGGAGACTTTCTGCTACTTTACAGATATAATATTCTGTATGGTTATTTCTGTTCTCCTTAAAGGCCTGCATCCAAAATCTCAGTCTGTCTTTCTTTCTTGAGCACACCTCCCCTTTCATCATCCCTTTCCACTTTGAATTATACATTTCTGTTTATACTATGTATATGAACCTTAACTGTGTAGCTCTGAAACATGCTTATATAACAATTCTTCTATTTTTCTTGATTTCTTTCATACAGTTCTTTTTTTTGTCGAAGTACTTTCTATCATTATGTTCCAAACCTTCCAATGAATCGTTACATGTTCTTTTATATTTTTCTTTCTCTACTTTTCTCACATCATGTTGCCACTGTAAAACATTTTTTTCATATTTTTCCTTAAATATCATCCATCATTCAGACCAATTTTTATAAAATATTTTCATGGAAATATATTTAAATAACTGTATTACTACTCTATTTCCTTCTTCATTCCATGCTTTCTCATTTATCCTTTTTATTCCTTTGCCTATTTTTATATGCGTCTTGTTTTCCTTTATCTTTAGCCATATTGTAAGATGATTAGAAAATCCTATTTCAATTACCTCCCCTTCTCCTATAACTACACTTTCTGATTGTATAAAATAATCCATTTCATTTCTATACCTACCCGTTTTGTAAGTCTATGAATTTTTGTCCAAAGTTTTAACTTACCACAACTTGTAACTTCTAAAATTTAATTATATTATTTCCTTTCTTTTTCGCTTGCCTCTTAAATCAAAATTAAAGTCTCCTACTATTATAATATTCATATTTATCACTAGATAGTTTAAACTCTGATGAAATAAGCGTTTCCTTTTTTACAATTAGTATAAGCATATAATATGTTATAATGTTATGACTGCGGTGGTGCTGCTGCGGTAGTGTTGTCGCCTCACAGTTAGACGTTGCCCGTTCGATTCTCAGTTAGAGCATCTTCTGTGTGGCGACATGCGTGAATGGACGTTCCTTCATTGAAGGTTGTGCGTTAGGCCCGGCAAGCCAGCACGTAAAACTCTACTGCCAATCATTAGCAGACCGGAGTTCCGTTGTGGCGACCCCTAACTGGGAAAAGCCGAAAGACACAAACCTAAGCATATAATGTTATAATTATGTATAGTTGTTCTTTCCATTTTAAATCTACAATGGTTGAACTTCCCATAAAGTTATTTTTAATATCTTTACTGTATTTCTACAGAATACAGCTATTCCAGAGTATCTCTCATTTCCCAACTTCTAGATTATCTTTACTGCCCATAGCTTCTCTGTTTGTAATCTTTCTCCGTTTGTTAAAAATATTGTGTCTTCTCATATAATTACATCTACAAAACATGTATTAAACCACTACAAAATTCCTATTCTTCTTACTATATTCTTAATACTATTCACATTTACAGAAAGTACTCTAAAATTTCCATTTTCCTTTAGTTTCATGGGTTCATAACTTCTTAGCTAATTACTTCACTAGTTTTCTTAATAGGCCATTCTAAGCTTAGCCAATTTCCTTCTCAAGGTGGGGATCACACACTGAACCTTGGGTCTGTGAGTCACACACCTTAATCATTATACTGATCCCCAGTCATGAGCTGTATGAATTCTTTTTTATCCTTTTCCTTTCTTTTTTTCTTTTGTACTTGTCCCTTTAAATTTTCTGTGTCTGTCTTTTTTTTTCCTTTTACTACCTTCCAATTTTTGTCTTCTTCAGCACTTATTTCAGAACCTTATTCTCTTTCCTCTTTATTATTATTATTTTTCTCATCTAATTTTTCTTCTGTTTCTACTACTTTTAAAATTTCTTCTCTTGGTTAATTTTCTCCTTTTTTTCTTTTTCTATACTCATTTTCATTTTTTTGCAATCCATCCATAAATGTCCAATTTTGTTACATTTATAACATTTCAATTCACATTTTTGAATCATGTCCTATTTCCCCACAAATATAATATTTTGTTTTGTCATAGTTACTTATACATTGTCATTCTTTTTTACAAAAAATCATGTTTTGGGTTGTCCCCAGTATTGTACGACACCCGTATTCCCCTCCACATTTATCATGCTTCGTATATGTATCATTTTTCTCATTCTATTTTTAACACAGTATTACAGTGCAAGCCACCAGTCCATAAACCCCTTTTGTCATAAACCTTTGCAATGTCCAGTAGTTCTTTACATAACGTTTTCAAATGTCCTTTCAGTGTCTCTCTTTCTACATCTATTTGAAACTGTACATGAATTTTCTTTTTTCTTCCCGTTAAATGCTTTTATCACATAAAGATTCTATGTGTTGCAGTCTTTCTTTTTTTCATATTCTCCAAGAAAATTTTCCATTGAAAAAACACCCTGAAATATAATGTCACAAAATGTCTCTTTCGTAATAAGAATAAATGCTCTTACCTCATGATTTTACACCCAAAGGAGCTATTAAACTGTTCCACACTTCATACTTGTCTATTTCTTTGTCATCTTTACTTTGAATCCTTACCACGTACTTCCATTTTTCATTTTCTTCTGCCTTCTTTACTGCTACTCCACTTTTGCCTTCTTTTACTTTCTCTGCATATGTTTTCTTTTCTATCTCACCACTATTCTGCAGGATTGTCTCTGCATCCTCCTTTTGTATTTTCTCCATGTTACCCAACAAACATTTCCTTCATTTTCTGGCTCACTCTGCACCACCATTTCTTAAAGTAAATCATCCCACAACCCTCCCAACTAGAGGGTTGTAATTATACATCCATCATTTGTCAACTCATCTACATCAAATAGGTTTCTTTGAAACATTTCCTCAGAATCCTGTACACATTCTCTAGTCTCGATATTTGCTTTCTCCACCATTTCTTTTGCCACTCCATCATCTCCTTCTATCTCAATCTGCCTCCCTGTTTTTCCAGGCTTCCTCTGTGCTTGGAATGGAAACAGGAATTGCTCCTCCAAAATGGGTTCCACTTGCAACAATGACAAGTAGGGAAAGTTCCATAATGCCCAGCCGAATTTTCCTGTAGCAGTAGTAGAAATACCACTGAAAAAAAATCTACCCTAGTGGTACTAACCTGGTCAACAAAGGATAATAATATGTGTATATATATATATATATATATATATATATATATATATATATATATATATATATATATTAATATATATATATATATATATATGGATCTAGGACTACTGAACGAAAGTTCAATAGCCCGAATCCAAATTCACCAAACACACTCTAGCGAAAGCGCTTTTAACCAAAAAAGCACTTTTGCTAAAGTCCCCAAAATAAACACACAAAAAAAAAATAAATAAAAAGTAAACAAAAAACACATAACTAACATTTATGCAGGGGGGCAAGCCCCCTTGCCCCCCCCAAACCCCCCTACTTTTATATTCTCACTCCAAGATCGTACTACAGTGGGGGAAAAGGGAATATTCCCTCATCCCCACTGTACTACAATCTCAGCAACAGCCATACCCCCTGATTTTCCCTATATCTTATCATATTTTCGTGAAAGTGCTTTTTCGGTGAAAAGCACTTTCGTGAATGTATGATTGGCGGTTTCACTTTCGGTGAAACTGCCATTCGAGCATTAGTACAGATCCCTATATATATATATATATATATATATATATATATATATATATATGTATGGGTCTACTTTAGAACAACGAAATGCCAGTTACCCAAAACCCATATCACCGAGACAAAAAGACCAACAACACCAACACACCGACTTACCACTCCAGTTAAGTAACCACTTGGCCATCCTGTTGAACTTTGCCCCTTACCGCCACGGTAGTGCAATCTTGTAGTTGGTATATTTAGTTAGGGGGTGTGGTGTGCAGACCTCCACATAGGGGGGTGAGGGTGGGGGTGAAGCCCCCCACATGGGTGGGTTTTTTTCTTCCCTTTACATGTTTGTTTCAGATGGCCGAATGGTTACTTACCTGGAGTGGTAAGTCGGTGTTCTGGGACATTGATGTGTTGGTGCTGTCAGTCTTCTCATCTTTGTGATATGGGTTTCGGGTAAGTGGCATTTTGTTGTTCTAAAGTAGACATATATATATATATATATATATATATATATATACATACATACATACAGACAGATTCTCAGGTTCATAGCAAGTTACTAGGCTAGCGGCCATACAGCCTTGACAAGCCTAGCAATGTTAAGCCCAAGTATCCCCATTTGTTCTTTTTTTGGTAGTTTGCAGATGAATTTATGCAGAGAGCAGGTCTATGATCTACACTGGCTACCCCTGTCCATGAGGGATATGAGTGCCACCCCAGGGGCATATTTGCTGTCTCCCATCCAATTATCTAGGTTGGTTGAATAGGGTCAGTGAGTAGCTCAGTTTTACATGAATAGGAAGTCTATTCCAGAGAAGCGGCAGTCTCTGGGAGACATATCTGTCTGTCCAGTATGTTCTGTTAATGTCACAAGTTAGGCTGAAATCCCTACAGCAAGTGACTCTTGTGCCATTTGACTTGCGAATGTGCAGCATTTCCATTAGGGCAGGGTTGGAGATTGCCCTATAAGCAGGGCACAAGTCACCTCTCAGCAGCCTATAAGATACAGAGTAAAGTGATAAGGCTTTCAGCCTGTCTATGTAAGTCATGGTTTGGAGTCCCTGCATTTTCTTAGTGAGAAATTTCTGATGCCTTTCCAGCTGTTGCAAGTATTTGGCGAGGTACATGCAAAAGGGCACATTATACTCTACTACTGGTCTGATGAGGGTCAAGTACAGTGGAGTTATAACATCTCATGAACTGGGTGGTATGCCCCTGCTTATGAGGTGCACTTCATATACTACTGGTCTGATGAGGGTCAAGTACACTGGAGTTATAACATCTCATGAACTGGATGGTATGCCCCTGCTTATGAGGTGCACTTCATATACTACTGGTCTGATGAGGGTCAAGTACAGTGGAGTTATAACATCTCATGAACTGGATGGTATGCCCCTGCTTATGAGGTGCACTTCATAGAAGGCTTTTCTTACCACTGTGGAAATTTGGTGGTCAAATTCAGATTGCTGTCAACCTGTGTTCCCAAGTCTCGCACCATTGGGTTGATACTTGGGGGGGGGGGGGTGCTGTCAATATTATAATTTGTAAGGAATTCCATTTTGCCAAAGGGAATAATAATGCATTTGTTTGCATTTAGTTTTAGGCCATGGCTTTGGCACCAGTCATTTTTGTGATAGCTCTTCTTGTAATATGGTGACATCACTGGGGACTCAATGATTGCTCCCAGTTTCCAATCATCAGCGAACCTGGCGAGCCAAAGGCTGTCTTCTTTGACTTGGACTTCTGAGAAATAGATGCCAGTCAGTAAAGGGCCCAGCTCATATCCCTGTGGTACTCCATTGGTGACAGGTCTACTGCTGGAGGTGGAGTCACCAATTTTGACAGAGTGTGTTCTGCCAGTGAGCCAAATGGCTACCCATCTAGTAATGTAAGGGTTAATCCCTATCTGGGAGAGTTTCTCAATGACGCCAGAGTGGGGAATTCTGTCAAAAGCCTTGGCAAAGTTGAGACAGGCAGTGTGCACTGTCATACCTTTGTCCATGGCTTTGGTGACTTTCTCAAAGAAGTCCACCAACTTTAATAAGTATGATCTACCCTTATTGAAGCCAAACTGGGTTGGGTCCAGTGTTTGGAGGTCACCTATGTCCTTGTTGATAAGGTCCAAGATAATTCTTTCCATGGCCTTGCAAATGAGGCTGGTTAGACTTATAGGTGGGTCTGTAGTTCCCAGGGTCAGTTGATGGCCCCCCTGTGTACAGGGGTTTACTTTTGCAGTTCTTCATTTTGCAGGAACATAGCCATTTCTGAACCTATGATTAAAGAGAACACCAAGTGGGTCTGCTAAGTCTTGTTTTAGATTGTTTAATGAACAACCTGGGATACTATCTGGTCCCACTGAGGCAATGTTTTTGGCCTTGGTAAATGCAGAGATGACCTGTTTTCTAGGGATACTAGGCAGTTGGCTGGTGCTTTGGGATATGGTAGGTGGGGACAGGAGGTTAAGTCTGAGCTGAATCTGTCAGCTAGCAGGGTGGTGAGATCATCCAGTGTAGTACGAGTGATCCCTTTTATAACCAGTTCGGCACATCGCTGGGCATTCCCTTTTTTACTTCTGACGTAGTTAAAGAATGCCTTATGCTTATCCTTGGCTAGGGATGTGATTTTAGTTTCATAATTTGCTTTACAAGACTTTAGAAGATTTCTGATTTTCTTGTTTAGACTTAGGAGGGAACTCTTCCTCTACAGATTGATATCCCTCTTGCTTTTGGACAACGGTTTCTTCCTCTTGTTATATAATCTGTTTATACTTGAAGTCCACCACAGTGGCTTGTTTTTACATGAAGACCTGGTTTGATTCGGTCAGGTACAACAGAGTTTATGCAGTCACTTATGTGTTTGTACAGGGCATTTGCGTACACTTCTACACAGTTATCACTGATGTCTGTGATTGCAGATGGTATGAAGCTTTTTATACCGTTGCCTAGTAGTCTGTAATTAGCTTTAGTAATGTTTTTTATCATTTTTGTTCCCGTGAGGGTGTCAGTTCTAGTAGTTACTTCAAACGAGACTGATTTGTGGTCTGACCTAACCAGGGAGGACATCACACATGTGGAAGTACAGTGGCCCTCAATGCTAGTGAGTACTATGTCCAGAACATTAGAGCCCCTAGTAAGGGTGCAGATTATCTGTTTCAAAGCATTTGTGTTAACAAAGTCCAGGAACCTCTGGGCAAGCGTATTTTTGTTTGTGTATGTCCCCAGTCTATGGAAGGATAGTTGAAATCTCCCATGACTAAGTTGTTGGGCTGTATGATGAGGGATCCCAGTAAATCCAGGTACATGGTGTGCTTATCCTGGTTCATGGTGGGGCTCTACAGCTAGCAGTGATGTGGTAGGGTACTTTCACAACAGTTAATTGGAGATGGAGAAGTTCGAGATAGTCATGCTGTTTGACCAGTCTCCAAGTGTATTTGGTTTTAATGAAGATGGATACACCTCCACCTTTGGTTCCTTCATGCGCATTTTGAGGTCTGAATGTATGGAAAACATTGCAGCCTTGTATGGCTGGGATGATTTTAATTGGCCTTGAACCATGTCTCAGTTACTGCACAAATGTCAGTATCCTCTAAGGTGAGAAGTGCTTCCAAGGAGTGCAGTTTTGTGTTTAAACTCCTAGCATTAAGCAGCACAACCCTGAGTTTATCTTGATTAGATTTTGTTACGTTGGAAAATTTTTTGTTTTGAAATTGCCTAAAAAGGCATTATGGGGAGGCAAGAGCCTTTGCCAGTATCTGAAAGCCTAAAGAGGACAGATGCATGACCACCTCTAGCAAAGCAGCAAGATCCGTCTACCATATCCTCCCAGGCAGACAGATACTGGATCCCCCTGGACTGACACCAGAAGCTGAAACAGTTGTTGAAGTCAATCATTTTTTGTTTATATTGTGTAATCATCCTGGGTGAGGGTAGGATACTGCTTAGGGATAGGGACATACCTATCTGGGACACACAATCAGAGAGTTCTGTCTGTTTCTCTTCATATAGTCCAGAGAGGTACATCTCAAGTCATTCACTACAACATGGACTATGACAGAGTCATAATGGTATTTGTTGTTGAGTGACTTGAGTGTATGTGTGATTTGTCGGATCCTGGCACCTGAAAGGCAGCTAACCATGACCTTCTCCTTGTCCAGCTGTTGGTGAGGGGAACATCTGTGTGTCTCACTATGGAGTCGCCTATGACCAAGACATTTGATGTGCTTTGCCTTAAAGCCTTATTTGTTGAGATGTGTGTTGATATGTGTAATGGTTTTGTTTTGATTAGTGGTGAGTGTGGATGGTGTGCGTTTGGGTGGTGTCTGTTCTTTTGGTAGGCTTTTAGTGAGTACCTCCACATGTGTGAGTTTATGTGTCATGACCTTATTTTGTGTGAGAGGTGAGGCTTGCGTGAGAGGTGAAGAATGCGTACTGGCAACCTGTTTGATGTCCAGTTTGTTTTACGTGAGAGAACTGACTCCAATTCCACAGTGTATTTATTTTATTATTACTTTTTATTTAGTTAACATTTGTTTACCGGGAAGGTCCAACTTGGAACAAAGCCAATTTTCAGAAGAGGCCTGGGGAGAAACACTCCAAATGCTTGTCTTTTGTAATGTGGGAGGAAACCCACATGAACGCAGGGAGGATATGCAAACTCCACACAGAAGGCACCCCTGCCGAGAATCAAACCAGTGAACCTCTTGCTGTGAGGCAACAACGCAACTGCTGCACCACTGTGCCATCCCCATTGGGTGTTAGTTTCCTTTAAGAGTAAATGGTTGCCAGTATATATGAGGCAATTGCTGCATTGCCTCAAGATACCCATATCAATCAAGCTGGCAGGAGAAATGATGGGAAACTGACTGTCCATTGTGGCAGGAGTTTTCTGAATGTCATATTTAGGAAGGAAGGGGGGCTAGCTGGACTTAGTCACAAACAGCAAAAATAAAGCAGTAATTCAATTAAATACAGTTAGCAAAGTGCAGTGCTGGCTTAAAATATACTTATTTTTCATTTTTTTTCAGTGGATACCTTGGATTTTAGTGCAGATGCACTCCAGACCTCTGGCTAAAGTTTCCAAACAGTGAGCAGCTCCGGTAAACTGAGAGCAAACCCTCACAAATGCAAGGCTTATATACAGACAATTTAAACAGTTTTAATACAACTACCAATGGGAAAGCCCCAAACTGAGCCTTTCTCCAACAATCCCCAACTCAGATGGGTCCTGTGCTACACACTTCTGCCACAAGGTTGCAGGGATATCCCTCTTAATGGAAGATGGCTGGTTTAACAGCACAGTGATATCAAACAGTCTAGATTCAGCAGGTCTGAATCTAGCCTATGCTATGTAAGGCAAGGAAACACAATTTCTAGATGTGAGGGAGTAAGGGTGAGTTACTTAAAGGTCGAAGTGAGAGTGTTTAGTAGTATACTATTAGATGACCTACAGTGGTACCACTCTCTGCACAAACTGGCAGCTCTCCGAGCAGTTGCGAACAGTGGAAGACTATGGAAAACATTTCCTACAGAGGATTTTAAACCAGAGGAATCTGCTTATATAGCACACAAGAGCAAATAATCCACAAAGAAATATACTCAGGAGGTAGTAACTGGGAACATACTCCAAAGTTTAATGTGCTTCTGGTACCTTGTCAAACAGCCTTCAATGAATAACATAAGCCACCACCCTTTCCCATTTTATATCAGATTGCTCCAATTAAACAATTAGTCTAATCACACAATCTACTAAATAAGCCTACTTAGATAGACATACCATTACGCAAAATTTCATATTTTTATTTTTTCAATAAAGTCCAAAATCATCACATATACTTGAACAACATAACAGCCTTACAGATTTAAATTCACATCTAAATTCATACCTTTAGGTATTAAAATATTATAATTTAATATAAATCTACTTTCCTTTTTTAACAAACTGGCTAAAAAATCCCCACCTCTAGCAAGAAAATGTGTAGCCAAAACACTAAAAAAGAAACTGACATCAGACCCCCCATGTGCATTAATACAATGTTCAGCTACTGGGATATCTAAATTTCTATTTCTAATGTGGCCCAGATGTTCAAGAAGTCTAACGTTTACCATACACTTAGTACCTACATGCCACCTCATAGGAGTGCACCCACACCCTATAATATAAACCATCCCACAAGAAACACATGAAAATCTTCCCATTGAACAAAATAATTTTCCATTAATCTTCCTACCTGAAATGTTCTTAATCCTAGAACATACTTTACATCTTCCACAAGGAAAGGATCCCCCACTAGCCCCATGGATAGAAACTTTTTTAAAACTTAACAACTCCCTCAAATTTAAATATCTTTCATAAGAAAATGTGACATGTGAAGGGAACAAATGCTTTAATTGCTCATCCTCACATACCACTGGCCACAAATCCTTCACTAACCTTCTCATAATATCAGAAAATGAGGAAAATTTGGTAACAAAAACAATTTTCTATCCTGCCTATCAGTATCCTGACCAAAAAAATGCCTTCTAGAACCACCATATCTATTACTACTTCTACCAACACTACCCCCACACTTAACACACTATCCTTAGCTCTTTTCAGATTAATGCTAGAATAGGTTCATAGGTTCATAGGTTGGTACTAGGCTATCGGCCCTAGGGCCTATACAAGCCCATAACAATTCCCTGGATATTTCTTCCCACAATATTTACTTCCCTGGTCACCTGTCTAGCAGGGCAACTGACATGATCCCCGGGGTGAATTTCCTATCTCCCATCCAATCATCAAGGTTCCTTTTGAAGAGGGCCAAGGAGGCGCTCTGCTTGACATGTATGGTTGGTCTATTCCAGAGTTTGAGGAGTCTCTGGGTCAAGAACCTATCCCTCCAGCATATTTTGTTCATTGTGATGACAAGGTTTAGATCCCTGGAGCATGTGGCTCTGAGGGATTGGGATTTCTTTAAGTGGAGCATGTCCAACAGCTCAGGGTTTGACATGGCCTTGTATGTTAAGCAGAGATCGCCTCTGAGTAGACGATATGCCACAGAGTATAGCTGGAGTTTTTTTAGACGGTCAGCATATGGCATCTGCTTTAGGCCTGTGATTCTTTTAGTGAGGTATTTCTGCGGCCTTTCCAGCTGTTGCAGATGTCTTGTGAGGTACATACCAAACGGGATGTTATACTCTATAATGGATCTAATGAGGGATGAGTACAGTGGGACAATGACCTCCTTTTTTTTCTGGATGAAAAGCCCTTAGTGATGAGGTGTGCCACATAGAAGGATTTTCTGACTGTTGTGGTGATGTGGTTATTGAAGGTGAGACCACTGTCCACCTGTGTCCCTAAGTCTCTCATCACACTTTCGATGTTTAGTGCACTGCCACCTATGTGGTAATTCATGGGTACATGTTTTTTCCCAAAGGGGATAACTATACATTTCTTGGCATTAAGCTTGAGCCCATGGCTCTGGCACCAAGCAGCTGTTTCTGTAAGGCCCTTTTGTAGAATATCCACATCATTTGGGGATTCAATAATGGCTCCCAGTTTACAGTCATCTGAGAACTTTGTTAGCCAGAGTCCCTTAGTATTGGCCTGTACTTCAGAGAAATAGATGTCAAACAAGAGCGGTCCCAGGACTGAACCCTGAGGTACTCCACTTGTCACTTGTCTGGAGCTGGATTTGGAGTCAGCTACTTTTACAGTCTGGGTTCTGTCAGTAAGCCAGTTGGCAATCCATCGAGTGATGTAGGGATTTATGCCCAGCTTAGTAAGTTTATCTATGATTCCAGAGTGGGGGATGGTGTCGAAGGCCTTGGCGAGGTCCAGGTAGGCTGTGTGGACCACCTTACCCTCGTCCACAGCTCTGGAAACTGATTCATTGAAGTCAGTCAGGTTCAGGAGACAAGATCGGCCCTTCACGAACCCAAACTGTGTGGGGTCCAGTGTTTGAAGGTTGCCAATGTCTTTGTTTATAAGTTCCATAATAATGCGTTCCATGCCCTTGCAGATCAGGCTCATCAGACTGATGGGACGGTAGTTCCCGAGATCCAAGGTGGATTCCCCCCTTGTAGAGTGGGATAACTGTAGCTGTGCGCCACTCAGTGGGCACGAAGCCTGAGGTGAGGCTATGATTAAGCATGACACTTAGGTGAGGTGCCAGTTCATTTTGTAGTTCATGTAGTACACAGCCTGGGATGTCATCTGGTCCCATGGATGCTGTATTCTTAGCTTTGGAGAGTGCAATTTCTACCTGTGTGGCCGTGATTACCGGAATTTGGCAATCTTTTGGTATTGAGATGGGCCTTTTAGGGGGTGAGAGGGGGGTGAAGTTGGCACAAAATTGATCTGCCAGGATATTGGCAATATCCTTGGGATCAGTATATTTAATGCCATTCTGTTGTAGCTCAGAGCAGATCTCAGCATTGCCATTTAGATTCTTGACATAACTATAGAATCTTGGCAATTTTATTTTCGTAACTAGTTTTTGAGGATTTTATGAGGGATTGCAGCTTCTTACTGAGGCTGGTAAGGAAATTTTTTGCATCCTAGGATTTTCCTCTTTTCTGCAACAGTTTCTTCCTTCTGTTGTATGGTTTGTTTATGGCAGGGGCCAGATTGGCTTCCTTTTTTTGGAGGAGAGCATCTTGGTTCTATTTGGGATGGCACGATTCATGCACGAGTGGATGTGCTTGTACAGTGCCTTAGTGTAGGATTCAGCAGTCGGACTTTCAGACCCCGTCTGCATGGGTGCCACGAAGTTTGTCACTTCTGACTTGAGTAGCATGAAGTTTTTTACGGAGGTTTCCTTACTGGGGGTGGGGGGTGGGATGTGGATGTCAAGGGTGATTTGCTTATGGTCAGACCTGACCAATGAGGGGGTGACCACTGGTGTGGAGCAACTATCTCCCATGTTGGTAATGGCCAGGTCTAGGATATTGGAGCCCCTGGTAGGACAATGGATTAGTTGATCCAGGGTGTTGGAATTTATGAATTCCAAGAACCGTTGGGAAAAGGTGTTGGTACCCAAGTAGTTTTCCCAGTTAATGGCAGGGTAGTTGAAATCACCCAGTATTAGGGTGCCCCCAATGAGGGGGTGACCATTGGTGTGGAGCAACTATCTCCCATGTTGGTAATGGCCAGGTCTAGGATATTGGAGCCCCTGGTGGGACAATGGATTAGTTGATACAGGTGTGGGGTCATATTCGTTGATCAGTTGAACCCCAATTCATTCTGGTTCAACTGATCAACGAATACTGAAAACTCATCCAAATTACCCCTACACACAAAAATCAAATCATAAATACTTAAACAAAATAAATTTGTTACCAAAATATTCTGTAGGATAAATAAATCTATTCTCAAAAAGATCATAAAAATAATAGCATAACTAGGGCAAAGGAAGCCCCCATCGCAGTACCTTCCTTCTGCAAATAATAATCACCCACAAAATAAAAATAATTGTGTGTTAAACAAAACTAATAATGCCACTAAAAAGGCTGTATATGGTCCTTTCCCTAACCTTCACTGAACTGCTTCTAACCCCACCTTCTTTTAATATTGGTGTATAATGCTTTGATATCTACTGTTGCCCAATATAAATCCTTACACCACTGAATTGTCTTCACTTCCTGGCAAATATCCACAGTACACTTAATATGGGAAGGTATTTTAGGTAAGAAACATTTTAAATGAAACTCCAACAGAATCCCAACATTTTTCAAAAATGACCCCACACCTGACTCACAGATCTGCTCATATGCAAGCACTGCGAAGGCTTTTATACCAGCACGAGCATAGCTAAACTGGCGACCTGGTTTCAGATGTCAGACCAGGTTTTTTAACATGAAAAAGATAGTCACAGCTGTGGTTGTTCTCTGTAGTTAGAACTGGAAATGATCATTTATCATTTTATGTCAGGTTCTGTATCGTAAACCATCATTTTTATGTGTGAATTTAGTGGTGATTTGATGTAAAGTGAAAAATAAACTTCCTCTCTGTCTATAGATATATGTAATTCTTTTATACCAGCAGGATGAAAAACTTTTCTACAGTTAAACCCTCAGGCCAATCAGATAAAACACAAAAAGCTAATGGCCAGTAGTCCCCACCTTTGATGGGTTGAGTTTAGCTCTCTGCCCCAACAGAGTACAAAGGAGCCCTCCCAATGTAAGACAAGCTGGCTTTGAGAAAGTCCAATTTCTAAGTGTAGGCAATTCAATTACTTCCGCAACCCATTGTTAGATTTTTTTCACCTTTTTAATATTACCAGGTTAGCTGCTAGTTTTGGTAATGGTGGACAGTATATTACCAAGAAGTGATAAATTAATGAATGCAATGCAGAGACCACCACATTCATCCCATCCATCAACATTGCGTAGCCAGGAAATGCTGTGACGTGGACAGCAGCCATATTTCAGTTTTCAAATGAATAGCATGACACAATCCTATTTGACCTCTTATTAATTTCCCAAAGCAGCAGCTGTACAAAATCCCACACTAGGGACCTTAATTTATACAAACAAATAAGACTTACTGAAGGGTTAAGTTTCAAATCGAACATATTCCCAGCTCATGGAATAATTTTGAACTACAGGTCAAGTAAAGTACTAGTTCATCTGCCTTTAACTCATTACATCCGAGTGACGCCTCCAGGTGCATCTGCATTTAACTCCTACTGACACCTCTAGGTGTCAAATATTGCTTGTTCATATTTGCATCAATAATTCCAAAACCATGCTATGTACAGGGTTTTAAAAGATTTAATTTTAAAGCTTACACAATGGGAAACTCAAGTGCATTAATATTTGATCTCTGTCTAATGTAAGTAAATAGATATTAACTGTTGTTTTTATGATATTAATTTATATAGATATAATTTT